>NC_139954.1:49949906-49957406 GCF_963454915.1 Gymnoscopelus microlampas | reverse complement strand
CCATGTGAACCATGTCAAAGCCTTTATTTTGAAAAGCACAGACCGGATGCTGTCTGTTATCCATGCTGACTTGACGCTGGTGGGGGGGGTGGGGGGGGGGTGGGGGGGTGGAGCCAATGAGAACACTACTCCCAGTCCCAGCATAACCTCGCATCACCAGTCTTTCCACCTCGGAGGAAAGCCTGGTCTGGGTACAAACACACATCTCCGTTTGCTGGCGGAAAACGGGTCGCTACGAAACGGAAGCCCTTGTTCCGGATCCGGCCATTTCTGTCTGTTACTCAATGAAAAGCGGAACACGGATGTGCTTTTTCCGGACCGGATCGCGTCCGTTTTATCCGTTTTTTTTAAACATGGGAGTGGATGGGACTTCCGGCCGTTCGTTCGGTTGCAAACGGACAAAAACTGACATGTGTGTTTGTACCCAGAGGGTACAAACAGACATGTCCGTTCGCGACGGAACGAACGGCCGGAAGTCCCATCCACTCCCATGTTAAAAAAAAAACGGAAAGACGGACGCGTTTCGTTTCCGTTTTTTTTTAAACATGGGAGTGGATGGGACTTCCGGCCGTTCGTTCCGTCGCGAACGGACATGTCTGTTTGTACCCTCTGCGTTACTAAAGACCCATATGATCCGGTCTAGGAAAAAAAGAAAGAAAAAATAATCCTTTTTCCGGATTGTCGCGATCCGGTTTTGCGGTGCCGCTTTGTTTTGGTTCCCCAATCCCTAAATGGAATAGAATTTCCCCGTGGGATAATATGGATAATACAGACGCTAAATAGTCTCCGGAAAGTACACTCACATTTATATTTAAAAAATATTTCTATTAGGTTTTATTAGGATTTTAGTAGGACGGACCTATTTTGGGGTGAGACGTCTTTCCGGTTTGTCGCGATCCGGTCGCTCCCGACCGGATCATATACCCGAAAAGGAATGCTGCCCAGGCTACTCCCAGCATGCCTCAGTCTGTGTCCGTCCCCCCTCCGCCCCGCCCCCAGGAGGAGAGAGTTCAGAGTGGATCACTTTAGATCTCCTCTCACACACACACACACACACACACACACACACACACACACACACACACACACACACACACACACACACACACACACACACACACACACACACACGATAAATAGATCCTATAGCAGAATGCAGTAGAAAGAGTGTTAGTTAATAAATGGATACAAACATCAGAGCGGCGGCACCGCGTCTCTGAGAGGAGAGATACATTGTATCGGATCTACTAGGATCTCTTTTCTCTTGGAGGAGCGACTGGGAGGATCTAGTCCTCCTTCTCTCCTTTAACTGATTCCTTCCCATCGGAATGAATGATCATCATTATCATCACACCGACATGATGGCAGGTTTGGTTCTGCACATAGATCTATTAGACACAGTGTAATAACGTGGTCAGTAAATGGATACAACAGCAGCTCAGAGACACTTTGTATCTGTTCTCTAGGAGGGAGTGTTCCATTCCTCTCTTCACCTCCTTTGCTGCTTCCTTCTCTCCTTCCATCGGAATGAATGGTCAGCACCTTCATCATCATCCTCCTCATCATCACCATCATCACATTGACATGATGAAGAGTTTAAGGATTGAATAAAATCCAACTTGACTCATCTTCATCATCATCATCATCATCACTAACCATGTTACATAACAAAGTGCTCTCTTGGCTGATGCTGCTGCTCTGTCTGCTGCTGCTGGGACTCGAACCCCCCGGCCCCGGACTGGGTCTGGTTCTCCTCGTCACCGGCTCCTCGGCCCCGGTAGGCTCAGCTCTGGTTTGGGGACCCGGTCTGGAGCCCAACATTGTCCTGCCCGCTCGCTTCTTCTTCATCCAGGCAGTGGACAGCTCTGGGAGAAAGTGAGTATCCTACTAGTAGTGTACTAGTAGTGTAGTAGTGTACTAATAGTGTTAGTGTAGTGTACTAGTAGTGTACTAATAGTGTACTAGTAGTGTACTAATAGTGTTAGTGTAGTGTACTAGTAGTGTACTAGTAGTGTACTAATAGTGTACTAGTAGGTAAGACATCCTGTTACTTAAACTCTGGGTGCACAAATGGAACCAAATGTTGGGGTCCATTTGGTCACTCCAGGGGTCACAGACCCTGAAGTCAGTGGACCAACACTTTTTTAAATGTCAAGGACCGCCAAACTCATTTCTTTTAAAATAGCAGATCTGCAAGCTCACAACACGCTATTTTCAGATAGCCGATGTATATAAGCTAAGTGGTTGAACTGCTGGGGACCCCCCTGTTATCCCCCCAAGGACCCCCCTGCCTGTGGGTCCCTGGACCCAACACTTTGAGTACCACTCTGACTATTACGCATTAACCACTCTATTATTTTGTAAAATTAAAGGTGCAATCTGTAAATTTCATGTGTCCTACCTACCCGGGGATCAAAACCTGAGCTTCGAACCCAAGGTCTCCCACCTGAGAGAGAGAGCACATTTTCACTGCCCTGCCAAGTGCCAGGACGGAGTCTAGACCCTGCTTATTCGGGCAGTACTATTTGTCCACCAGTACTATTTGTGCCCCCCGTTGGCTTCCTTGAAAGGTGACTTTTCAGGCTGTTTTAAAGGATGCCAGTGAACCCCATTTTTTAAGGGACGGGGTCAGGGCATTCCACACTTTGGTGGCAGTGCTGTAGAAGGAGAATTTACCCATGTTTGTTTTATGAGTGGGTGGTACCAGATCGCTGTTTACGCTCCCCCTAGTATTGTGGCTGTGGGTGTCGCCAACTTTTTGGAGGTATTTAGTCAGATAGATAAAAAGGGTTTGCCCCGTGGTCTGCCCCGTGGTCTGCCCCGTGGTGGGGCTGGGGGCGTGAACTGCCTGGGAAAAACTCCTAACATTTTATTCTCTTCCTGATTGTAATTTGAATTGGAACTCCGAGCTTGAACCCTATAACCCTTAACACTTCTGTTTCGTTCAATGTGTTACAGACCCTTAGGCCTTCTTTGGTACTTTGTCCATTTTGTTTGTGTTTGTGTACATGTGTTGTGTTGTACATGTGTTTGTGTACATGTGTTTGTGTTTATGTGTTTGTGTACATGTGTTTGTGTACATGTGTTTGTGTTTGTGTTTATGTGTTTGTGTGTACATGTGTTTGTGTACATGTGTTGTGTTTGTGTACATGTGTTGTGTTTGTGTACATGTGTTGTGTTGTGTACGTGTTTGTGGACATGTGTTGGCCAATTAAGTGCAATGTACTCATTGCAGAAAGCTGAGCTCACTGCTGGCGTCAGCGGCTAGACATGAAAAGGTGTTTTTCGAGGACATCCTCCATTGATTCTTTTCACTGGAACACCGGCCCTGGGGCCACATGTAGGGGCCTCACAGCAGTGTGTGGGACGGGTGTCATATTTAAGATACGTATATCATGCTTGTCATACAAAGTGCATTATTGTTACTGCTGAGGGACAGGTGCTACATCAAACAATGTGGGACAAAAACATAATTCAAATGTCTATTTACGGCCCAGCGTAGATGGATTACATCCATTCACCGCATAATGCTTAAAGAATGACATGAGAGAGTGGTTCTCAACCTTCTCAGGCAGTGACCCCCCAAAATAATCATATTTGAACTGTGGACCCCCCCGCCCCCACCCCACCCTGACAAACACTCGTCATTGTTGGAGTTGAAGCATTACGTTCTGTTTGACTCGGTTCCACAGATAAATATTGAGAAAATAGCCAATCTACAAGCTCACAATGCCTCGCAACGCAAGGCGATGTGTGCTTGTAGATCTTGATTGGCTGAAATGTTGTCACCTACTGTACCTGAAAATGTGTTTTCTGTTTATTAAAGAGCTGGAGAGACATGGAGACTCCTGTTACTGAACAAACACTCTATAGCAATGAGTACTATCACAATATAGAGCTATTTAACACTGTTACTGAACAAACACTCTATAGTAATGATTACTATCACAATATAGAGCTATTTAACACTGTTACTGAACAAACACTTTATAGTAATGATTACTATCACAATATAGATCTATTTAACACTGTTACTGAACAAACACTCTATAGTAATGATTACTATCACAATATAGAGCTATTTAACACTGTTACTGAACAAACACTCTATAGTAATGAGTACTATCACAATATAGAGCTATTTAACACTGTTACTGAACAAACACTCTATAGTAATGATTACTATCACAATATAGAGCTATTTAACACTGTTACTGAACAAACACTCTATAGCAATGATTACTATCAGAACATAGAGCTATTTAACCTTTTAATAAGAAAAATATCACTACCCTACCTTTAACATGAATCTTATAATAATGGGAGTCGCTGATCGGCTGAAACTTTGCTCATATTCTGGACGTATACATCATGGTCTAGACTCAACATTTCTTCCTCCTCTTCGCCCACAGTTTGACCAAGTCGCCCGGTGAGAAGACGTTTGAGGTGAAGATGGTTTCCCCGGTGGAGCAGTTCACCAGGATCTGGGTCCAGGTTCTGGACCGCGGAGACGGATCCTTCCTGGTGCGCTACAGGATGTACGCCACCTACAGCGACCTGCACGTCCATGTGACGCTCAACGGGGGAGACGTCCACAAATCTCCCTTCATTCTCAAAGGTAAAAGTGACTCATTCACACTGTCTGTCTGTCTGTCTGTCTGTCTGTCTGTCTGTCTGTGTCTGTCTGTCTGTCTGTCTGTCTGTCTGTCTGTCTGTCTGTCTGTCTGTCTGTCTGTCTGTCTGTCTGTCTGTCTGTCTGTCCGTCTGTCATTCACACACAGCTCTGTCTGTCTGTCTGTCTGTCATTCACACACAGCTCTGTCTGTCTGTCTGTCTGTCTGTCTGTCTGTCTGTCTGTCTGTCATTCACAGTGAGCTGAGGCCACACAGAGGCAGTGCTGGAAGAAGTACTCAAATGTTTTACTTTAAAAGTATCAATACTGCAATATAGAAATACTCTGTTACTAGTTAATGCCCGGAATTCAAAATGTCCTTGAGTAGTAATGTTTAAGGTTTGGTCCGGCACAGAATATTTTAGGTCGGAGACGAAACGTTTAAATGTCTTATTTAGTCAGCCTGAGGCCATGTTTCACATTCAACCCGGAAAACCCCCTACGTCCCCCTACGTCCGCTGTCAGTACTGCTCCCGGTTCGGCTACAATGTGAAACATGGCCACAGGCTGACTAAATAAGACATTTAAACGGGTAGTTTCGTCCCCGACCTAAAATATTTTGTGCCGGACCAAACCTTAAACATCTGTACGCTTTGGAATCAACCATTAGTTTTTGGATACGATGTGGCAAAAAGGGTAAACAACGGACCCTTTGCGGCCGTTCAGCCGATTCTGGGAGACCTCGGCGTAGGACCTCATCTCGGAGCTGTATAGCGGAGTGAGAGGTTCTTAATGGGGCTAAGACACACTCTTCTCCACACACACACACACACACACACACACACACACACACACACACACACACACACACACACACACACACACACACACACACACACACACAGTACACATCACGCTATACCTGCACGGAGCTCATTCATGTGAAAAACCCTTTGTCTCCACCAGGCCCGGTGTACCATGAGGGCTGTGACTGTCCTCAGCCCAGCGGTTCGGTGTGGCAGGGCCACATGCACTGCCCCTCGTCCTACCCCCAGATAGAGCGGGACCTGGCCCTCTTCCCCCGAGTGGACCTGGAGCGCAACGCCCACGAGATCACCCAGCGCTTTGGACAGAGACAGAGCCTCTGTCACTACACCATCAAAGACAACAAGGTACCACAGTAATGTCACTACACCATCAAAGACAACAAGGTACCACAGTAATGTCACTACACCATCAAAGACAACAAGGTAGTAATGTCACTACACCATCAAACACAACAAGGTACCACAGTAATGTCACTACACCATCAAACACAACAAGGTACCACAGTAATGTCACTACACCATCAGACAACAAGGTACCACAGTAATGTCACTACACCATCAAACACAACAAGGTACCACAGTAATGTCACTACACCATCAGACAACAAGGTACCACAGTAATGTCACTACACCATCAAAGACAACAAGGTACCACAGTAATGTCACTACACCATCAGACAACAAGGTACCACAGTAATGTCACTACACCATCAGACAACAAGGTACCACAGTAATGTCACTACACCATCAGACAACAAGGTACCACAGTAATGTCACTACACCATCAAACACAACAAGGTACCACAGTAATGTCACTACACCATCAGACAACAAGGTACCACAGTAATGTCACTACACCATCAAACACAACAAGGTACCACAGTAATGTCACTACACCATCAGACAACAAGGTACCACAGTAATGTCACTACACCATCAAAGACAACAAGGTACCACAGTAATGTCACTACACCATCAAAGACAACAAGGTACCACAGTAATGTCACTACACCATCAAACACAACAAGGTACCACAGTAATGTCACTACACCATCAAAGACAACAAGGTACCACAGTAATGTCACTACACCATCAAAGACAACAAGGTACCACAGTAATGTCACTACACCATCAGACACAACAAGGTACCACAGTAATGTCACTACACCATCAAACACAACAAGGTACCACAGTAATGTCACTACACCATCAAAGACAACAAGGTACCACAGTAATGTCACTACACCATCAAACACAACAAGGTACCACAGTAATGTCACTACACCATCAAAGACAACAAGGTACCACAGTAATGTCACTACACCATCAAAGACAACAAGGTACCACAGTAATGTCACTACACCATCAAAGACAACAAGGTACCATAGTAATGTCACTACACCATCAAACACAACAAGGTACCACAGTAATGTCACTACACCATCAGACACAACAAGGTTTGATTGATTGATTGATGTACTTTATTTAGTAAGACATGAGAACAACAGTACATGGAAGTACAAATTCATAATACGAGGTCTACTAAACTGGAAGACTCATTAAAGCACTGGGCTTGTTTCAAATGAGTTCCCCACGCACACAAATCATGATGAAAAGGTACCACAGTAATGTCACTACACCATCAAAGACAACAAGGTACCAGTGTTGATTTTGACAGCAAATTTTGATTTAGTTTTAGTCATATTTGATACTAAAATACTAAAATACTAAAATGTGTTTTGGCGGTGCCTTGATGGTGCCGTAATGGCTGATTTTACACTTGGTTGCATGCTGAAAATAGCTGATCTACAAGCTCACAACGCGTCGCAGCGCGACGCGTTGTGAGCTTGTAGATCTGCTATTTTCAGAGCGCAATACCCCAGCGCAACCAAACATAACATGACTTGTCTTTTAGTTCTACTGGATCTCCTCTCCACTAGTCCCTCACTAACATTTTAGTCTAGTTTTGATTTGTTGACAAAATTGTCACTATATTTAGTCTTAGTTTTAGTCATCATAGCTTAGTTTGTATTACGTTTTTATTTAGTTTTTGTCAGTGAA
>NC_139954.1:49942406-49944906 GCF_963454915.1 Gymnoscopelus microlampas | reverse complement strand
GGTTCCATTTGTACACTCTCAGAGTTAGATTAACATTGATTTTACAATATGAATTGGGGTCCCAGAGATATAAATGCCATTAAATGGGGGTCTGTAGCCCTAATGCATGTCAAACTGGGGGTCCTTGAAATTAAAATGGTTGAGAATCACTGCTAGAGCCGTAAAAATCTTCTCTTATGGGGGTCCCTGGCATATATTTTCAAATGGGGGTTAATAAGTGTCAATTTGGGGGTCCTTGACATGAAAAAGTTTTTGAGAACCACTGCACTAGGGGGCTCTGCTCTGACCAGTGCTTTGCACACATTTTCAAGATCTTTCCAAAATAGCAGATCTACAAGCTCATAGCGTTGCACTCTGTGCCGCGCTCTGAGCTTGTAGATCTGCTATTTTTTAATTGCCAAAGTATAAAATAATAGTTAAAGTGGTCACACAGATGTGTTCCTGGTTTTAATGGGTTAATACTGCCATCTACTGGACTTTTCTTTAATGTTAACTAGAAGCAGACTGACGTTAAATGGTTTATTATCTACATTATTATGTTATTATGTTATTATGTTATTATGTTATGTCTCTCAGTATTAGTACCAGATCAACATTTAACTCCTCCTCCTTCTCCTCAGTATTGATTGATGATTGATTGATGTACTTTATTTAGTAAGACATGAGAACATCAGTACATAGAAGTACAAATTCACAATACAAGGTCTACTAAACTAGAAGACTCATTAAGCACTGAGCTTGTTTAAGATGAGATCCTTATGCACACACATCATGATGACATATAAGAGACAGACACATATACACACTACTATACATATAAGAGACAGACACATATACACACTACTATACATATAAGAGACAGACATATATACACACTACTATACATATAAGAGACAGACACATATACACACTACTATACATATAAGAGACAGACACATATACACACTACTATACATATAAGAGACAGACATATATACACACTACTATACATATAAGAGACAGACACATACACACACTACTATACATATAAGAGACAGACAGATATACACACTACTATACATATAAGAGACAGACAGATATACACACTACTATACATTTAAGAGACAGACACATATACACACTACTATACATATAAGAGACAGACAGATATACACACTACTATACATATAAGAGACAGACACATATACACACTACTATACATATAAGAGACAGACACATATACACACTACTATACATATAAGAGACAGACACATATACACACTACTATACATATAAGAGACAGACAGATATACACACTACTATACATATAAGAGACAGACACATATACACACTACTATACATATAAGAGACAGACACATATACACACTACTATACATATAAGAGACAGACACATATACACACTACTATACATATAAGAGACAGACACATATACACACTACTATACATATAAGAGACAGACAGATATACACACTACTATACATATAAGAGACAGACACATATACACACTACTATACATATAAGAGACAGACACATATACACACTACTATACATATAAGAGACAGACACATATACACACTACTATACATATAAGAGACAGACACATATACACACTACTATACATATAAGAGACAGACAGATATACACACTACTATACATATAAGAGACAGACACATATACACACTACTATACATATAAGAGACAGACACATATACACTACTATACATATAAGAGACAGACAGACAGACACACTACTATACATATAAGAGACAGACACATATACACACTACTATACATATAAGAGACAGACACATATACACACTACTATACATATAAGAGACAGACACATATACACACTACTATACATATAAGAGACAGACACATATACACACTACTATACATATAAGAGACAGACAGATATACACACTACTATACATATAAGAGACAGACAGATATACACACTACTATACATTTAAGAGACAGACACATATACACACTACTATACATATAAGAGACAGACAGATATACACACTACTATACATATAAGAGACAGACACATATACACACTACTATACATATAAGAGACAGACACATATACACACTACTATACATATAAGAGACAGACACATATACACACTACTATACATATAAGAGACAGACAGATATACACACTACTATACATATAAGAGACAGACACATATACACACTACTATACATATAAGAGACAGACACATATACACACTACTATACATATAAGAGACAGACACATATACACACTACTATACATATAAGAGACAGACACATATACACACTACTATACATATAAGAGACAGACAGATATACACACTACTATACATATAAGAGACAGACAGATATACACACTACTATACATATAAGAGACAGACACATATACACACTACTATACATATAAGAGACAGACACATATACACTACTATACATATAAGAGACAGACAGACAGACACACTACTATACATATAAGAGA
>NC_139954.1:49932406-49937406 GCF_963454915.1 Gymnoscopelus microlampas | reverse complement strand
TTGAGTTACACATGATTTTTGTATAGCTAAATAAATGTGAAAATGACAAAGATGCATTCCTGGTCTTAATGGGTTAAAGATCAAGTTATTTCTCATAAAATCTCTTCTTTATTTTTCAGGCCAAGGATGAACTCTGATCCACTGACCTCTGACTTCTGAACTCTGATCCACTGACATCCTCATTGTTTTCAACCTGATGTATTATACAATTATGAAAGTATGAATTGTGGGCGTGTCCAAGTCTAATTTTGCATAAATATTACTTTACTCATTTTTAAATAAAATATTTTTTCAGTGTTTGTATATTAAAAAGTGATCCTGACGTCCTCTGTCACACACACACACACACACACACACACACACACACACACACACACACACACACACACACACACACACACACACACACATCTAACTACAGTGGTTCTCAATATGGGGTCCAGGGACCACCAGGGGGTCCCCAGATACATGATTGTTAGGAACCAAATGGACCCTTACAGGTATGTAACTCTGAGTGTACAAATGGAACCAAATGGACCCGTGTGGGTCTGTAACTCTCACTCTGACAAGTGTAGAAAAATGTCCGTCTGAGATTGTGAAACGTTTCATGGCCGGCTTGATGTTTTTCTGAAGGAGGAAAATCCTGTTAACCTCATACTGCCTTCATGCAGGCCTGGGTACGGGAGTGAAGACTATAGTGGATTAGAATGTTACTATTGAAATGAACCTGTTCTACTGTGTGGAGCTTTGAAGCTCCACACAGTAGAACATATAGTCTATATTAAAACCATTCACTCTTCTGTCATGTTGATGGAATGTTGAGATGGTTTAGCAAAGGAAGCGATAAGAATGTGAAGTTGTGTTGACTGTGTTTGTCCAACACAAAGATACAAGAGCAGAATGTCTCTGTGAGGACATGATATGAATTCATTCATAATTATGATCAAAATTAAAAAAAAAAAAACAGTATAAACATCATTCATTCATGAATGTTGTGACGCCGGGGTGCCTGTAGCCTCTGGTTCAGAGCGCTAGTGTCTAGTGAGTTCTCTCTAACTGCTCTGCTCATCGCCATAGTTCACATGACGCTCGTCTGTCACATGCGTCATGGCGCAACTTGTTCCTGGTTTTGTAAATTTCTACATTTACAACCCGTACATCTACATAAACGTTCACATTTCAAATATAACGTACTGACCCCACGACCATAGATGTAAGAAGTTGAAACGCTTGGGCCTAAGTATCCGTATCATCCGTTTTGTTCAATAAAAAGCATTTTAATCCGACTGGTGGCCATTTTCTCAAATGTCCTTCATATGCTTTCAACTACGCGACCCTATCGGCTGGCAGGTGTATTGCACGCTGATACATTATAACTATGAGAAAATTGCCACCAATCAGATTAAAATGCTTTTTATTGAACAATACGGAAGATGCGGGTACTTAGACTCACCCGTTTCAACGTGTTATATTTGTGGCCGTCGGGTCAGCACTTTATATTTGAAATATGAACGTTTATGTAGATGTACGGGTTGTAAATGGATAAATCACAAAAACCAGGAACAAAGTTGTATGACTGTCATGATATGACAAGTTATGTTTTAGGACCGCTCTCAAATAATGTTATTTATAGACCCCTTAAAAACGTGAATTTCCTGAAAAGTTAATATAATTTGGACAGAGCTGTTTTCTGTCCGACAGCAGAGATATTCATTAATATTATATTATTATAGATTACATAAATATTATAGTGTCTGATGACAGAAGAGATATTTATTAAGAATTAATATATTAGTATGTGAGGACCTCTATTGAATCAAGCCAAAAGGCTTCTTTGTTTTTGTTTTTCATCCTTTTTAGTTGAGCTTGTATTTTGAACTGTACTTCCATCTGTTTTTCTCTCTAAATAAAGTATTAAATCAATCAATATATTATAATGTCCAACAGCAGAGATAATATTCATTATTATTATATTATTATACATATTATAGTGTACGACAGCAGAGATATTATTAATATAAATTAAAATAATCCATTTATATAGAATTCTATTATAGAACTAGTTTAATAATACTAATAATAATTATATATATATATATATATATATATATATATATATATATATATATATATATATATATATATATATATATATATATATATATATATATATAATATCGCACTCCATAAATAGCAGATCTACAAGCCCACAAGGCCACATTGTGGGCTTGTAGATCTGCTACTGTTTTCATCAGAAGCCCACTGCCTGGTTTCTCTTCTCAGAGTCAGAAAGGAAAACGGCTCAGTGTCGCCCTCCTGTGGTTCATCATGACCTCAACACTCTGAGCTCTGAGATGTCATTGTGATGCAAAATGCACTAAAAAGTGGATAATAGCGCCATCTGGTGGTTGATCTACCAACTCTATGTCATTTAGTAAAGTGTTTTTATTTATTATTAGAGTTACTGTAATAACTTTTATAATAAACGATTAGTGATTATTTAACCTAACTGTTGGACTCATTAAAATAAAAACAGTTTTACAACAAATGAAGGACGTTTCATTAGAGGAGCTGGCTAGCTAGCCTAGCAGGCTAACTGCTAGCCTAGCATGCTAACATGCTACCGGATGTAAACACAGTCACGTGATGTCAAAGGCGAACACTCTTCTGTCTACTTCCGGTAGAGGGTTTTCAAAATAAAATCAAGCATTGCGTGTCAAGTTACGCGTCAACAGTTCTGACGTCATTCAAGTGTTTCCGCTTTCTTTTCAAAATAAAACCAGAAGTCTTGTATAGAGCACTGCGCTTGCGCAGTTTGTGTTAGCTTTAGCTATTGTTAGCTTTATTTTATCTTCATGCTATTATAATGTGTTACGTGTTTTATTGTTGTTCTAAAGGATAGAAGGTTATTTTATACAAACTGTCGATTGAAATGAAGAAAGTTTTACAACAAATACAGGCTTGTTTTTACATCATCTGAGAAGATAGCTGTTAGCTAACTAGCTGGCTAGTTGATGTAAACACAGTCAGGTCTCAGAATTGAACAGAGATTTCCGGTGTGTTACACTGAAATTGATGATTTATTGAATTCTGTGACTGGGTACTGCGGCTGCGCCGTTGTCGAAAATTGCCGAGCTACAAGCTCTATAGTCTCGCGTCACCAGACAACTATTCCACAATCTCTGCATGCCGGAAACATTTGTAAATTGTGGGAGGCAACAGTCTGGTGACGCGAGACTACAAGCTCTACGGATCGGCTATTTTCGGCTCGTCGTCATCGTACGATGAATAAGGCTCTATTTACTGTTCTGTGCTCACATCCGATCTACAGCCCGCCTACTGTATCCGGTCATTTGTTCATGCTTTTAAACTCGCACAAAACCCGTTTCCGTATCCTTTCTAGACCGGATGCACAGAGTTATGATGGAACATCAAGTTGGTTCAGTAAGCGGAAGTTCAATCATAGTTCATAGCGTTCGCTGTGACAGAATTTAGTTTTAATTTGAAGAGCAACCGGAAGTTTTCTAATGGTTATCAGCGCTGACTTAGTCTCGCGTCACCAGACTGTTGCCTCCCACAATTTACAAATGTTTCCGGCATACAGTCTGGGACTCGGAAGCTCTAAAAATGCTTAAGGGGAAAGCGGAAGCCCCTCCCCTACCCACTTCCGTTTTAGCATTGTGCAATGGCGCAAAGGAGTCCGACTGGAATCAAAACAAAAAGTGTTAAATAATATAAATATGATATATGTATGAATATATATACAAATATATATATGTATCATATATGATACATATATGAATATAATGATAAACAATCCTCGCACAAATAACATGAATCTACCTATGACTCCCTATGCTTCCGCCTCGGTTCTGTTTCCACTGGGACTACAGGTCCGCCGGCACCGCGTCGTGATTGGTCGAATGTTTTTCCGGTCTGAGTAGCTTCCGTTAAGCAGCTTTCGGGAAGTGGAGTTCCAGACTCTATATAGCATTCAGAGATTGTGGAATAGTTGTCTGGTGACGCGAGACTAGCGCTGATTTAACAGACATGTTTGCTCATTTTCACCACAGGAGGGCAGCAAAGCCTAGATTCTGCTGATATATTGTGCATTGAGCTGAAAATGAGGATAAATCAGCTCTGCTCATAGAGCCAACATTACACTGCCGTGAGAGGTCTCCGTCTTTAGTCAAAATAAACTAAAGTACTTCACTACTCACTGAAACAAAGGCTGTTTTGTGTTGTTTAAAGTATATTGTCCAGGGTGGCCTCTCAGGACCCCACCTTCTCTGTATAATACACTTTATGGGCAGAAATGTAAATATGTCCGACAGATGTAAATCATGAATTTTATTCTACTGCGCCCCCTACAGATCTGGTCAATGGTAATTTATATTGACCAAATCTGTAGGGGGCGCAGTGAAACAATTAAGTACTTTTACTTCTACTCCACTACATCTCAGAGACAAATGTTGTACTTTTTACACCGCTGCAATTATTTGACAACTTTAGTTACAAGTTACTTTGTAGATTTAGATTATTATTACAAAACATATACAGTTATATACCGTTTTTTTTGTTGTTGTAATTTCACTGTGAGACGACAGAAAAACGCAACCACGACCGGATTCAATAGGTCACTAATTCCGATGTAACACCTGCCACAGACACACCACAGAGAGGAGAGGCTGAAGTCCAGGTTTGGTTTGGATTTATTTCAGTAAATAACAGCTAAATAGTGAAATATTAAACAATGACAATAACATTCACAGTTAAATAGTGAAATATTAAACAACAACAAGTCAGATTCAGGATACATGAATTAAAACTCTGGTTCTGGTCGAGCTATAACTCTTTATATGTTGTGTAGTGTTACAGTGAAAGCTGTGAACCTACAGTAAAGTGTGTACAGTTGTTTGATCCAATGGGAGCTGATAGCTTTATTATATTATATACTATGTATTATATTAGATATTTTTATTTTATATTATATATTATAA